>NC_057801.1:440182873-440213839 GCF_018294505.1 Triticum aestivum | reverse complement strand
CAAGCTTGGTTAGATGTCGAAACTCTACGTCCTCGGGTCCCGGCTCTCGAGCTGGTCTCGGCCGTCGCTGGTATGCCAGGGCACGATGTCGTGGACAAGACCAGAGGGTGAGGGCCGGAGAGCCGGTAGGAGCCCTGAGTCGCGATGCTCGGGCACCCCCCCTTTAACGCGCAAGCTTGCGACATCCAAGAAGAAAAGGTACCATGAACAGGCACCAAATAACAAGCATGATGGGTCGAAAGCATGGCCCTAAGATAAATGCAAGAGGGGTACATGCCATTGGGTCTGACCCGAGCGGCTTGGGGATAATGCAGCCCGAGGGGCGCCCCCAGCAGAGTAAGCTAAGAACATGAAATAAAAGGGATACACGCCGCAGGGACGGACCCACCTGGCCTGGGAATAATGCGGCCCTGAGGGCACTCCCAGCTGGAAATGGAACTTGAAAGATGTCACCTGATGATGCTGAAGACGAAGGGGTGTTGATGTAGCAGACTCGGTGGGCTGCGGGAGCTGATCCTCACGAGCCCCTAGGCCCTGGGGCCTCGGGAGGCTCCGGAGGCGTTGGTGGCTCCTCGCGGACCATCTCCATCTCCACCAGGGTTGCGGAACGCCTGACCTCTTGAGCCTCCAGGATGGCCCTCATGAGGCGCTGGTGCACGGCAGCCGTGTTCGGCAAGCCATAAGGCATGCGAACGTAGCTGTGGGGCGGACCCTCGCAGCGTCCCACTCGCGAAGGCCAGAGGCGCTCCTGAGACGCGGCTCGGTTGAGCCCTGGTATGTCGATGCAGACGCGCAGCCCACCATCCTCGCCTGGATGGGGGGCCACAGCGGGTAAGCGGCGGCTGCCTCTCATGACTCTTGACTCCTGTAGCTCCTGAATGGCCTTGCTGACGAACTCCTGAGGGTTTGGCCCTCCTTGCCTTGCTCCTTCTTGATGGAAACATGCTTCGAAACACGCCTCCACGTGGTGCCCAAGCGCCTCCCTCGTGACCTTGGCGAGGTCGGCGGCCCTCCAGGGGAGAGCCCCCGAGCCCTGCCTGAGGAGGGCGCTAGGCGCGCTTCCCTATGCGATGGCAGGAGGTTCCCCCTGAGCAGGCGCGGGCCCTGAGGGACCTGCCTCCTGAGGGGCCGGGCCGGACGATGTCTTCTTCTTCTTGGGGGCGGCCTCGGGAGGCCTCCTGCTTCCGCGATCTGGGTCTTCTAGTGCTGCGGCCTGAAAGGCTCGCTCCAGGGAGCACACTGCGTATCTCTCTTTGCAGGGCACCGTGATGACTCCGCCACTTCCTGGCATCTTGAGGACGTTGTAGCCGTGGTGGGTTACGGCCATGAACTTGGCCAGCACTCGGTACCCGAGGATGGCGTTGTACGGCAGGCGAATGTGGGCGACGTTGGAATCGATGAGCTCGGTGCGGTAGTTGTCGCGTGCCCCGAAGGTGACAGGGAGGCGGACCTGCCCAATCGGGACTGTGGAGCCGTCGGTGACTCCGGAGAAAGGCTTGGTTGGCTGAAGCTGGTTGTAGGGCACTTGGAGATTGTTGAACGTTTCCACGGACAGGACGTTGAGCCCTGCCCCGCCATCGATGAGGGTCCTGGTGACTAGCACGTTGCTGATGATTGGGGAACAAAGCATCGAGAGGACTCCGGTTGTGGCCGTGCACTTGAGCTGATCCGTTGAGCTGAACGTGATGGCGCACGCCGACCACCTAAGAGGGCGCGTGGCCTCGAGCTTGGGGAGGACTGCATTCACTTCGCGGGCGAACTGCTTGAAGATGCACTGAGAGGCTGGGGCTTGAGCTCCGCCCAGGATGCAGACGATCGCACGTGGTTCCTGGAAGCCCCCAGCCCCTTCATCCTGATGATGGTCCTCATTTCTCCTTAGCTGCGGCGGCAGCGGAGGGAGGCCTGCGTTACCTTGCGGGCGATCCTCGCGAGGCTGATCCCTCCAGCCTCCCTCGCGAGGTGGGTCCTCTCAGCGATCCTCGCGAGGTTGGTCGCGCCATCCTTGACATGGGCCGCGGTCTTCCCAGCGTACTGTGTTCCTTCCTCCTCCTCGGTCGTAGCCCCGATCGCTGCGGTCGGGACGTCGGCCGACCCTTCCTTCACGCACGGCCCGGAGCTCTTGGCATTCATTGGTGTTGTGGGTGTGGAGGTCGTGGTACACGCAATACCGACTGCCCTTGGAGGATTCGGGCTGATCTTTGCCCCGCTTGGTGTCTGGTTCTGCCGCAAGCATGGCAGCCCCCTTGCGCTTCACGTCCTTGGCCTTGGGCTTCTTCTCTTCTGGGTCTGCGGCAGGCAGCTCGAGGAGGGAGAGACGCCCTTCCTCAGCCCTGGCGCACTTGGTCGCCAGGTTGAACAGCTCCAAGGAAGTGCACAGATCTTCATGCATTGCGAGCTCCTCCTTCATTTTGATGTCGCGCACGCCGTCAGAGAAGGCTGAGATGATGGCCTCCTCGGTCACCTTGGGAATCTTGAGGCGCGCGTTGTTGAAGCGCTGGATGTACTTCTGCAGGATTTCCCCTGGTTGCTGCTTGATGCGGCGCATGTCGCTCACGGCGGGTGGCCGGTCGCGAGTACCCTGGAAGTTGGCGATGAAGCGGGTGGCATCTCGTCCCAGGAGGAGATCGTGCCTGGGGCCAGGTTTAGGAGCCAGGTGCGGGCCCCGTCCTTGAGCGCCATGGGAAACCAGTTTGCCATGACCTTCTCATCTCCGTTGGCAGCCTCGATGCCCAGCTCGTAGAGCTGGAGGAACTCTGCAGGGTCAGCCGTGCCGTCGTAGCGAGGAGGCAGGTCTGGCTTGAACTTGCCGGGCCACGCGACGGTGGGCAGCTCGGTGGTGAAGGCGCGGCAGCCCGCTGTGGCCACGGGAGGCCTTGGGTGACGAAGAGCTTGGTCCTGCGGGTCCCCATGCGCTGCAGCTAGGAGCAGCGCGGGGTCTTGACATGCTGGAGCAGGAGTGTGGTCGGGACGAGCCGGAGCAGGGAGCGCTCGGGCAGCTTCTCGAGGGCGAGGGACTTCTTGGCAGCTCTGCTCTTGTCGCGCTGGTGCCTGACGGAGCGGGTTCCGCCCAGGGGCCGCGCGCCTTGGGGCCAGGGCGCCTTCTTGAGGGGGAGGCGGCTAAGGCGCCCCAGGAGCTTCATTGCCCGCGCAGGGCGGGGCGCGGTGCAGTGAGAAGGACGGCGCAGGGGAGCCCCCAGCGGCGCAGATGAGTTCGGCGACTCGGTCGAGCCACTCTTCATAGACATCGTCGATTGGGCAGTAGCGCAGGAGCTCGTTTGCCGCGATGAGCGCAGCTCGAGCCTCCATGGCCGCGCGGGGCGCGCGGGACGAAGAACCAGCAGGGGTGAGCGAGGGTGTTGCGGTGCGGCCGTCTCGCCTCATGGACAGGTGCTGGGACGATGCTTGCTGCTCGTTCCCCGCCGGGCCGGTGGCGGCATTGACGGCAGGTGACGGGGAATGACGTGGGCGCCCGCCGACGGGAGCCGTCTGGGCGACGCGGGAAGCAAGGGCGGCTCGGCGCTCGGCGCGAGCCCGACGTGCGTCAGACATGGATGCGACGGTCGGAGAAGAACAGGGTGACGGAAGACGAATTCCGGAGCACCCCTACCTTGCGCGCCAAATGTCGGATTTAGGGTTCCGGCAGACCCTTGAGGTTCGAACACTGGGGTGCGCGCGGAAATTTCGCCTTCTACCTACCTGTTCCTCACCGAATCGCTAGGATCTAAACTACAAAAAGAACAACACAAGAGACACAGGGTTTATACTGGTTCAGGCCACCATTGTGGTGTAATACCCTACTCCAGTGTGTGTTGTGGTGGATTGCCTCTTAGGTTGATGATGAACAATACAAGGAAGAACAGCCCCGCGAGGGTCTGTTCTTGGATGGTGCGATGAACTTCTAGGAGGAGTTCAGTCTCTCTCTCTCTCTCTCTCTCTCTCTCTTTCTATTCTAGATGTATGCCAGATACCAGATGTATGTCCCATCCCAGATGCCTCTACCCTGGGGGTGGCTAGTCCTATTTATAGGCAAAGGCCCTGGGCCTCTTCCCAAATATTGAGCGGGAAGGGCGCCAACAATTGGCCATTTTGAAGGGGAACAGCGGGTACACTTATCCTGACTAAAGTTGGTCCTCGCCTGTCAAAGGCTCTGGTGGTGACGCCTGCTTGGGCTCCACGATGACTTCCTCCCTGCCGTTGGGCTGGTCTTGGTCTTGTTGCACCGAAATGGATGCCTTTGCTTGATGCTCTCGCCTGCGCTTGCTCCCTTTGCACCAAAGAGGAAAGGAGGACACTGCGCGGGCTGGCGCCCGACTGGCGCCCTTGGTCGTCATGGGCACCTCGCGAGGTACCCCGCCTTGAACTCTCCGCCTCCTCGTGAGCCAGCATGATGAGGCCGTGCCTGAGGAAGCTCCTTGTCGTCCGCCCCGCGAGGCTTGGCCCCTCGCGAGGGTCTTGAACTTGTGTTGATGAAGATGGGCCGTGTTGGGCCCCCTTTGATCCACGCCGCAGGCCGCAGGCAGGCAAGTCTGGGGACCCCCGTTCCCAGAACACCGACAAAGATCCTGATATATATATCCAATTGGATGTAAGTTAGCATGAACTATTATTGTTGACATCACCCAAAGGTGAATACGTTGGGAGGCAAAATTATAAGCCCCTATCTTTCTCAGTGTCTGATTAAAACTCCATAACCATAAGTATTGCGTGAGTGTTAGCAATTGTAGAAGACTATATGATAGTTGAGTATGTGGACTTGCTGAAAAGCTCTATTCTTGACTCTTTCCGATGTTATGATAAATTGCAATTGCTTCAATGACTAGGATTATAGTTTGTTAGTTCTCAATGAAGTTTCTGAACCATACTTGACATTCTGAATAGATTGTTACTTGAGCATGAGAAATCATATGACAAAATCTATATATGTTTCTATTATAAGAATGATCATGATGCCCTCATGTTCGTATTTTATTTTTATCGACACCTCTATATCTAAACATGTGGACATATTTTTGATATCGGCTTCCGCTTGAGGAGAAGTGAGGTCTAAGCTTGGGGGAGTTGATACGTCCATTTTGTATCATGCTTTTATATTGATATTTATTGCATTATGGGTTTTTATTACACTTTATGTCACAATACTTATGGCTATTATCTCTTATTTTACAAGGTTTATCATGAAGAGGGAGAATGCCAGCAGCTGGGATTCTGGCTCGAAAAGGAGCAAATATTAGAAACCTATTCTGCACAGCTCCAAAAGTCCTGAAACTCCACGAAAGTCATTTTTGGAATTAATAAGAATTATTGAGCAAAGAAAGTACCAGAGGGGGCCCACACCCTGGCCATGAGGGTGGGGGCGCCCCCCCCCCCTACTGGGCGCGCCCCCCTGTCTCGTGGGCCCCTAGTGGCCCTCCGGTGCTCATCTTCTGCTATATGAAGGATTTTACCCTGGAAAAAATCATAACCAAGCTTACGGGACGAAACTCCGCCCCCACGAGGTGGAACCTTGACGAAATCAATCTAGGGCTCCGGCGGAGCTGTTCTGCCGGGGAAACTTCCCTCTGGGAGGGGGAAATCATCACCATCGTCATCACCAACGATCCTCTCATCGGGAGGGGGTCAATCTCCATCAACATCTTCACCAGCACCATCTCCTCTCAAAACCCTAGTTCATCTCTTGTATCCAATCTTGTATCAAAACCACAAATTGGTACCTGTGGGTTGCTACTAGTGTTGATTACTCCTTGTAGTTGATGCTAATTGGTTTACTTGGTGGAAGATCATATGTTTAGATCCTTAATGCATATTAATACTCCTCTGATCATGAACATGAATATGCTTTTTGAGTAGTTACGTTTGTTTCTGAGGACATGGGTGAAGTCTTGCTATTAGTAGTCATGTGAATTTGGTATTCGTTCGATATTTTGATGAGATGTATGTTGTCTCTCCTCTAGTGGTGTTATGTGAACGTCGACTACATGACACTTCACCATTATTTGGGCCTAGAGGAAGGCATTGGGAAGTAATAAGTAGATGATGGGTTGCTAGAGTGACAGAAGCTTAAACCCTAGTTTATGCGTTGCTTCGTAAGGGGCTGATTTGGATCCACTAGTTTCATGCTATGATTAGGTTTAACTTAATACTTCTTTTGTAGTTGTGGATGCTTGCAATAGGGGTTAATCATAAGTGGGATGCTTGTCCAAGAAAGGGCAGTACCAAGCACTGGTCCACCCACATATCAAATTATCAAAGTAACGAACGCGAATCATATAAGCGTGATGAAAACTAGCTTGACAATAATTCCCATGTGTCCTCGGGAGTGCTTTTCTCATTATAAGAAATTGTCCAGGCTTGTCCTTTGCTAAAAAAGGATTGGGCCACCTTGCTACACCTTATTTATTTTCATTTCTTGTTACCCGTTACAAATTATCTTATCACAAAACTATCTGTTACCTACTATTTCAGTGCTTGCAGAGAATATCTTACTGAAAACCGCTTGTCATTTCCTTCTGCTCCTTGTTGGGTTTGACACTCTTACTTATCGAAAGGACTACGATAGATCCCCTATAATTGTGGGTCATCATTGGCCACCGAAAACGGAGCACGACGAGCGCAACCATCGCCCTCCGGAGCCGTCTGAGCAACGCCAGTGGCGGTTGCGGCCCGACGCTCGGTGCGAGCTCGGCGTGCGTCGGCCATGGAGTTGTTGGAGTGACGATGGATTGATCGACGGAAGAGAAGATCCAACGCACCCCTACCTGGCACGCCAAATGTCGGATTACGGGTTCCACAAACATTTGAAAGGTTTGAGCTCTGGGGTGCGTGTGAAGATCTCAACCTACCCAGCTTGCCTACTCGCGATCCTCCTAAGCCTAGCGCGATGAGCTCGGAGAGACAAAGGGACACTGCAGTTTATCCTGGTTCGGGCCACCTTGCGGTGTAATACCCTACTCCAGCGTTTTGGTGGATTGCCTTGAAGGGCTGAGGATGAACTAGTACAGTGGATGAACTAGCCTCAGGAGGTGAGGTGTTGTTGAGATCAAGAGAGCTGGTGAGGTGGTCGGGTGAGATGGATCCGATCCACCTCTATGGTGGTCGCTAAGTCCTATTTATAGTGGCCTTGGTCCTCTTCCCAAATGTTAGTTGGAAGGGATCCCACAACAGCTGGATTTGAAAGGTGACAAGTAGTACAGCTTATCCTGACAAAAGTGGTCTTCGCTTGCGAAAAGCCTCTGGTCGTGACGTTGTGGTGGGCTCGATGATGACCTCCATCCTGCCGTCCTGGTGGTCTTGGTCTTGTTGCACCAAAATGGAAACCTTTGGTTGATTCCTCGGGACTCTGCGCCTGTGGCTTGCCTCCCTTGCACTAAAGAGGAATTGCACGAAACTGGCGCTCTGCGCCCGCTGGCACCCGCCTGGCGCTCGCCTGGCCTTGGTCGTCATGGCTCACGTCAGCTGAGCCCCGTGAGGTGCACCTTGCATAGAACTCTCCGCCCCTCGGGAGCCAGTCTGAGGAGGCCGATTCCATCGGGGGTCTTGGCGTCGTCTGCCTCGCGAGGCTTGGCCCCTCACGTGGGTCTTGAGTTGTTGATGTTGAAGCTGGGCCGTACCAGGCTGTCGATGGGGCCACGTGGTGGGCCGCAAGCAGGCAAGTCTGGATACCCCCATATCCAGAACACCGACAAAGCCCAAACGAGAAATGCCAACATGGTTTAAAAACCTGAGCTGAAATGTTAATGATAAAGGCGCAAGCGCCGTAGTTCCTTACACGCCCCCACGGGGCTCTTCATGACTTCGATGCAGCGAATAAAAACAAAAGAAACGGCCTCCCGAGGCCGCAGCTCCTGAGGTGCCAACTCTGGTGTCGAGGTGGCTACTCAGAGTCCTCCTCCTCCTTGATCGGGGCATGGAGACGCAGGGGCTCATCGTAGTCGCCGTCACTCGAGCTCCCCCCGGAGTAGGTGCCACCGCTGTTGGAGGCATCGCAGCCGTCGCCAAGGGTGAGTTCGCTGCCGAGGATGTCATCACCGCAATGACCGTTGTCGTTAGAGAGGTGGTCGCCGCCGCTGTTGTCGCCCTCTGGGAAGCACCCTGGGCGTGTGTTGTCTTCCCTGAAGATCTAGATGAAGAGCGTCGCTGCCCCGTCATACTTGAAGTGGAGGGTGTGCTTCCTCTTTAAGCCACGGGCGCGGGCGAACGTCTGCCACCCACGGGTCGGGTACACATAGCCCAAAGGGGAGACCTTGACCTCCGCCCACGAGCACCTATTGCAGCAGCCGTCAGGCTGCAGCCACAGGCTGATGGGCTCTCTGGCCGGCAGCTCTCCGCAAAGGAGCGCAACAACTGGATCCAGGTGCCGGGTGGACTCTCCATCCACACTACAAACTCGCAGGCCATCTCATCCAAATGGGCCCGCGGGCGAGGTGGTCTGATGGCCATCGCATGCCTTCCCCCTCAGCCATGGCCACCGCGACTTCCGCCGGAGGAGTTCTTCCCGCGGCTGGCGGAGCCGATGCAAACTGCCAGTGGGGGGCGCCCGCGCCCCCAGGACGATGCCATTGGCGTAGCCGTGGACTTGCGAGGGCGGACGTGCCCCCTCTTGGGCGGCGCCGCCTAATGTCTACTACGCAACCTTTCTTCTTGTAGATGTTGTTGGGCCTCCAAGTGCAGAGTTTTGTAGGACTGTAGCAAGTTTCCCTCAAGTGGATGACCTAAGGTTTATCAATCCGTGGGAGGCATAGGATGAAGATGGTCTCTCTCAAACAACCCTGTAACCAAATAACAAAGAATCTCTTGTGTCCCCAACACACTCAATACAATGGTAAATTGTATAGGTGTACTAGTTCGGCGAACAGATGGTAATACAAGTGCAATATGGATAGTAGATATAGGTTTTTGTAATCTGAAAAATATAAAAACAGCAAGGTAACTAGTAGTACAAGTAAGAGAAAACGGTATTGCAATGCTTGGAAACAAGGCCTAGGGTTCATACTTTCACTAGTGCAAGTTCTCTCAACAATGAAAACATAATTGGAACGTGCAACAAAGAATCACTACACAGTTCCTATCGTGGAGAACATAAGATGAAATTGCTTGTAGGGTATGAAACCACCTCAAAGTTATTCTTTCCGATAAATTCATTGAGCTATTCCTATAAGTGTCACAAACAGCCCTAGAGTTCGTAGTAAAATAACACCACATGACACACATCAATCAAACCTTAATGTCACCTATATACTCCAATCTCACCACAAGTATCCGTGGGTCAATTATACGATATGCATCACACAATCTCAAATTCATAATATTCAATCCAACACAAAGAACTTCAAGAATATTCCAATATTTCTATGGGAGAAAGGAATATGAAAACGTGTACCAACCCATAGGCATAGATTACCCCAATGTCACCACGGGAATCCGCAAGTTGATAACCATAAAATACATCAAGTGGATCAATAGAACATCACATTGTCACCACGGATATCCCATCGCAAGACATACATCAAGTGCTCTCACATCCAAAGATTCAATCCAACGTAACAAAACCTCAAAGGAAAATATTCAATTCATCACAAGCTAGAGAGGGAAGAACACCATAAGATCCAACTATAATAACAAAGCTCGTGGTACATCAAGATCATGCCAAATAAAGAACACGAGAGAGAGAGAGAGAGAGAGATCAAACACATAGCTGCTGGTACATACCCTCAGCCCCAAGGGTGAATTACTCCCTCATCATCATGGAGACCGCGGGATGATGAAGATGGCCTCCGATGATGGTTGCCCCCCTCCGGCAGGGTGCCGGAACGGGCTTAGATTGGTTTTTCGTGAACTCAGAGGCTTGCGGCGGCGGAACTCCTGATCTAGGTTTCTTTTGGGGGATTCCGTGTTTTATAGGAATTTTTTGCGTCATTTTCACGTCAGGGGGTCCACAGGCAGCGGCAAGACAGGGGCGCGCCCTAGGGGGCGGCCTCCACCCTTGTGGATGCCTCGTGGCTCCTTTGGTCCATCTTCGATACTCCGTGGGCTTCTTTTGGTCCATAAAAATCCTCGTAAATTTTTAGCCCATTCCGAGAACTTTTATTTCTGCATAAAAAATGACACCATGGTTGTTCTGCTGAAAACAGCGTCAGTCCGGGTTAGTTCTAATCAAATCATACCAAAATCATATAAATTTGTTGTAAACATGGCATGAATACTTCATAAATTATAGATATGTTGGAGACGTATCAGCATCCCCAAGCTTAATTCCTGCTCAATCTCGAGTAGGTAAATTATAAAAGAAATAATTTATGAAGTGTGAATGCTAGCATAGTGCATAAGTTTGATCAATGATAATTCCAAACACTTTTTCTAGCATCATTATATATATCATAAACAGTAGCTCATCTCATAAAACTTCTCATGATCAAGTAACAAGCTATTCACATGTTAAAGCATAAACCATAAACTTTCTTGAACACTAACAAACTATGTTCTCAGTCATCAAACAATTGCAATTCATCTTATTTTCTGGAAGGGTCTATGTAAGAACTTTGATTTAGCAAATTCCACATACTCAACTATCATATAGTCTTCCATGATTGCCACCACTCAAAGCATACTTTTAGAACAAATAGGATCCATCGAAAACAGAGAAAGATAGGGGCTTAATGTTTCGCCCCCAACTTAGTTATCATATAGATAATGGTCAACAATAATACTTCATGATCAAATATATTTGAAAGGACATATATGCTTAGATCTTTCCCCACCACATGATGCTTGCCAACTAAAGAATAATTGAGGCTGGAATGAGAAAGCATACTACTGACTCTTGCATGAAAGTAAAAGATAGGACCTTCGCAAAGGGAAACAAGGATTTGCAGAGGTGCCAGAGCAAGAAGCTTTTAAAACAAAGATGAGTATAATATTGAGCGGTATGCTTTCATTGTCAACATAACAACCAAGAGATCTCACTATCTTCCAAGCTAGATACATTATAGGCGGTTCCCAAAAAATGGTAAAGTTTTTACTCCCCCTCCACCAACAATCACACTCCACTGCTGATCCGAAACAACGGGTACCGTCCATACCAACCACAATCCTAGGGGATTTTTGTTTGATGATTATATTTTGATTTGATTTCGAGCATGGAACTGGGCATCCCGGTTACCAGCCACTTTCTCGTGAATGACAAGTGAATCAACACTCATCGTGAGAATAACCCACCTAGCATGGAAGATAATGGCAGCCCCCAATCACTACATGAGTGATTCGGGCATACAAAGTAGATTATTATTTGAAGGTTTAGAGTTTGGCACATGCAAATTTACTTGGAACGGCAGGTAAATACTACATATAGGTAGGTATGGTGGATTCATATGGAATAACTTTGGGTTTAAGGAAGTGGATGCACAAGCAGTATTCTCGCTTAGTACAGGTGAAGGCTAGCAAAAGACCCTAGGCAAGAACCACATGTTGGAGGATCCATAACAATATAACTTATATACAAATATACCTAAACATAACTCATTACGTTGTATTCCTTGTCAAACTTCAACTAATTTGCTCAAGTTTGAAAATAATTAATGGGGCTCACAATCATAGAATATGTCCAAGATAGTATGTTTATATGTGAAACCTCTCTTCCTTCAATATTCTTTCATGAATTGTTCAAGTGACCAATACTATGTTCAAGTGACCAATAAATTTACCACCTATACTTCTTATATGTGAATTCATTACTCCCCATGGGACAAGCATATGAAACACATATAATTTCAGATTTATGATATTCAATTTATTCAACCATTTACTCATAGGATATAAGTAAAGCACACGAGTAAATTACAAACTACTCCAAAAAAGATATAAGCAAAGATCAATGAGTAGTTGAATAATTATGTAGCTATGTGAAGACTCTCTCTCATTTAAAAATTTCAGATCTTGGGATATTATTAGAACAGCAAGCAAAACAAAATAAAATGACATTGCAAGGATAGAACATATCATGTGAAGAAGCAAAAACTTAGGCTCAACCAAAACTAACTGATCATTGTTCAAGAAGAAAGGTGGGATGCCAAGAGGGGCATCCCCAAGCTTAGATGCTTGAGACTTCTTGAAATATTAACTAGGGATGCCTTGGGCATCCCCAAGATTGAACTTTTGTGTCTCCTTAATTCCTTTCATATCACGGTTTCCCTAAATCTTAAAGCTTCATCCACACAAAACTCACCAAGAACTCGTGAGATAAGCTAGTATAAATCAATGCAAAACCTTATAATTCTCTACTATATAAAATCACTACAATTATAATTTGACATTGCATACTAAATACCTCTACATATTTAATACTCCTATCCTCAAATATAATAATTAAGCAAGCAAACATATGCAAACAATGCAAACATAATAGCAATCTGTCTGTAAAGAATGCAAGCGGAACCATACTTCCCTAACTCAAAAAATTCTGAAAAATTACCACACTGTAGAAAATTTGTTGCTATTCATTGTCTAAAAATTTCAAGATTTTACCGTGTTCTGAATATTCACAAATATTCAGACAATGATAGAAAACTTTCTATTTTCAAAACAACAACATATAGACTTGTAAAATAAGCATGGTAAAGGCTATACTTGACTTTTTTATTGGACTAAAAGATGCAAAACCTTATTATAAATAATAGCAAGCAAATCTAAACAAAATAAAATGACGCTCCAAGCAAAACTCATATCATGTGGTGACTAAAAATATAGCCTCAAGTAAATTTACCGATAGACAAAGACGAAAGAGGGGATGCCATCCGGGGCATCCCCAAGCTTAGCTCCTTGGTTATCCTTTAATATTACCTTGGTGTGCCTTGGGAATCCCCAAGCTTAGTCTCTTGCCACTCCTTAGTCCATAGTCCATCAAATCTTTACCGAAAACTTGAAAACTTCACAACAGAAAACTCAACAGAAAATCTTATGAGCTCTGTTAGTATAAGAAAATAAATCACCACTTAGGTACTGTTGTGAACACATTCTAAATTCATATTGGTGTTATATCTACTGTATTCCAACTTCTCCATGGTTCATACCCTCCGATACTACTCATAGATTCATCAACATAAGCAAACAACACATGAAAAACAGAATCTGTTTAAAACAAAACAGAATGTACCAATCTAGAAACTTCGTATACTTCTGTAACTCCAAAAATTCTGAAACATCAGGACAGCGTAGGAAATTTTTATATCAATCATGTGTAAAAAATTCAGATCAAAAGCACGTTCTGGTGAATTTTAAAAATTCCTGGACTGAGCGCAAAGGTTTGTGATTTTGCACAGAATCAAGTCAACTATCATCCACACTATCCCAAAGTCTTTACTTGGCACTTTATTGAAACAAAAGCAATAAAACATGATTACTACAATATCATAATCATGTGAACACACAAAAACAGTAGGTAGAAACATTGGGTTGTCTTTCAACAAGCGCTTTTCTTTAATGCCTTTTTAGCTAGGCATGATGATTTCAATGATGCTCACGTAAAAGATAAGAATTGAAACATAATGGGAGCATCATGAAGCATATGACTAGCACATTTAAGTCTAACCCACTTCCTATGCATAGGGATTTTGTGAGCAAACAATTTATGGGAACAAGAATCAACTAGCATAGGAAGGTAAAACAAGCAATACTTCAAAACTTTCAACACATAGAGAGGAAACTTGATACTATTGCAATACCTACGAGCATATGTTCCTCTCTCATAATAATTCTCAGTGGCATCATGAATGAATTCAACAATGTAACCATCACATAAAGCATTCTTTTCATGATTCACAAGCATAGAAATTTTACTACTCTCCACATAAGCAAATTTATTCTCATCAATAGTAGTGGGAGCAAATTCAATGAAATAACTATCATGAGATACTTGATTTACATAATCAAATTGAGCATGACAAGTTTCATGGATTTCATTACTCTTTATAGCATACATGTCATCACAATAATCATCATAGATAGGAACTTTTTCATCATAGTCAAACGAAACCTCTTTGAAAATAGTGGATTCATCACTAAATAAAGTCAAGACCTCTCCAAATCCACTTTCATAATTATTACAATAAGATTAAACACCCTCCAAAATAGTGGGATCACTGCTACATAAAGTTGACACTCTTCCAAACCCACTTTCATCAATATAATCATCATAAATAGGAGGCATGCTTTCATCATAATAAATTTGCTCATCAAAACTTGGGGCACAAAAAATATCATATTCATCAAACATAGCATCCCCAAGCTTGTAGCTTTGCTTATTAATAGCATCATGGATATTCAAGGAATTCATACGAACAACATTGCAATCATGCTCATCATTCATGGATTTTATGTCAAACATTTATTGCATTCTTCTTCTATCAATTGAGCACAATTTTCTGATCCATCATTTTCATGAAAGACATTATAAAGATGAATAATATGTGGCAACCTCAATTCCATTTTTTGTAGTTTTCTTTTATAGACCAAACTAGTGATAAAAACAAGAAGCTAAAAGATTCAATTGCAAGATCTAAATATATACCTTCAAGCACTCACCTCCCTGGCAACGGCGCCAGAAAAGAGCTTGATGTCTACTACGCAACCTTTCTTCTTGTAGACGTTATTGGGCCTCCAAGTACAGGGTTTTGTAGGATAGTAACAAATTTCCCTCAAGTGGATGACCTAAGGTTTATCAATTCGTGGGAAGCGTAGGATGAAGATGGTCGCTCTCAAGCAACCCTGCAACCAAATAACAAAGAGTCTCTTGTGTCCCCAACACACCCAATACAATGGTAAATTGTATAGGTGCACTAGTTTGGCGAAGAGATGGTGATACAAGTGCAATATGGATAGTAGATATAGGTTTTTGTAATCTGAAAATATAAAAACAGCAATGTAACTAGTAGTAAATGTGAGTGAAAACGGTATTGCAATGCTTGGAAACAAGGCCTAGGGTTCATACTTTCACTAGTGCAAGTTCTCTCAACAATGATAACATAATTGGATCATGTAACACTCCCTCAACGTGCAACAAAGAATCACTCCACAGTTCCTATCACGGAGAACATAAGATGAAATTGCTTGTACGGTACGAAACCACCTCAAAGTTATTCTTTCCGATCAATCCATTGAGCTATTCCTATAAGTGTCACAAACAGCCCTAGAGTTCATAGTAAAATAACACCACATGACACACATCAATCAAACCCTAATGTCACATAGATACTCCAATGTCACCACAAGTATCTGTGGGTCAATTATACAATCTCAAATTCATAATATTCAATCCAACACAAAGAACTTCAAGAGTATCCCAAGATTTCTATCGGAGAAAGGAAAACGAAAACGCGTACCAACCCCTATGCATAGATTACCCCAATGACACCACGGGAATCCGCAAGTTGATAACCAAAACATACATCAAGTGGATCAATAGAACATCCCATTGTCACCACGGATATCCCATCGCAAGACATACATCAAGTGCTCTCGCATCCAAAGATTTTATCTAGTATAACAAAACCTCAAAGGAAAAGATTCAATTCATCACAAGGTAGAGAGGGAAGGACACCATACGATCCGACTATAATAATAAAGCTCGCGGTACATCAAGATCGTGCCAAATCAAGAACACGAGAGAGAGAGAGAGAGAGAGAGAGAGAGAGAGAGAGAGATCAAACACAGAGCTACTAGTACATATCCTCAGCCCCAAGGGCGAACTACTCCCTCCTCGTCATGGAGACCGCCGGGATGATGAAGATGGCCTCTGGTGATGGTTGCCCCCCTTCGGCAGGGTGCTGGAACGGGATTAGATTGGTTTTTCATGAACTCAGAGGCTTGTGGCGGCGGAACCCCCGATCTAGGTTTCTTTCTGGGGGTTTCGTGATTTATAGGAATATTTGGCGTCGGTTTCACGTTAGGGGGTCCACGAGGCAGGGGCAAGACAGGGGGCGCGCCCTAGGGGGGCGCCCTCCACCCTTGTGGATGCCTCGTGCCTCCTCTGGTCCATCTCCGATACTCATTGGGCTTTTTTTGGTCCATAAAAAATCGTTGTAAATTTTTAGCCCATTCCGAGAACTTCTATTTCTGCACAAAAAATGACACTATGGTAGTTCTACTGAATACAACGTCACTCCGAGTTAGTTCTAATCAAATCATATCAAAATCATATAAAATTGTTGTAAACATGGCATGAATACTTCATAAATTATAGATACGTTGGAGACGTATCAGCGACTCTGGTCCCTCCTTGCGGGCCTTGCCCTGCTCCTCGGTGGTGAACTTCCTCACTGGAGCCATGGTTGCTGCGGAGAGGATTGGAGGCAAACGGGCGAGAAGACAGAGCTAGGATGGGGCTCCACCCCCTCGCCTTCTTATAGAAAGTCGGAGAAGGCTAACCAGTGCCTTCCACCTTCGAGCAATGATGGCCCCGCTGTGTGCGCCAGGCTTTTGTCATCCTGGGCAGTTGCCGAGGCGGCGTGGGGAAGTGGAGGCATCCGCATCCCATTGTGCGCCACGCGTCAAGCCTGGCCCGCAGGCGATTGGGGCCCCTGTCGCTTCGCCCTGCACTCCTTGCTTTAGCTTCAAAGCCAGGCCGAGTGCGCCTTGGGCCCCGGGGCTACTGTCGGTGTTCTGGGAATGGGGGTACCCAGGCCCGCCTGCCTGTGGCCCAGTGCATGACTTCACCAGCGGCTCGGCGCGGCCCAGCTCCAAGGCTCCACTAGCAAGACCCTCGCGAGGCGAACGATGTCGAAACCTCCTGAAGGGCGGCCCCCCGAAGCTGCCTTCTGGGAGCCGGATATCTCTATGCAGGTACCTTACCTCACGAGGCTCGTGGTGGCTTGAGCCATGACGACCAAGGCTAGGCAGGTGCCAGCGGGTGCAGACCAGAGCAGTTTCCACTTCGGTGCTAAGGAAGCAAGGACAGGCACGGGTTCTCGAGGAATCTCCCAAAGGTTTCCATTCCGATGCAACAAGACCAAGACCATGGGCTCGGCAGGATGGAGGTCATCACCGAGCCCACAGCTGCATCATGACCAGGAGCTTTGCAGATGAAGACCACCTTTAGTCAGGATAGGATGTACTCTTGTCCCCGTTCAAAATTGGTCGTTGTGGTATTCCTTCCCACCAATGTTATGAGGGAAGAGAATTGGGCCTAGTATAAGTATAGGCTAGTCTCCAACGTAGAGAGGGATCGGCTCATCGCCACCCTGGTCGATTCATTCGCATCCTCTGAGCCCTCGCGAGGCAGCTCACCCACTATACTAGTTCATCCTCAACCTTCTCGCGAGGTCAATCCACCACAAAGCAAGAATAGGGTTTTACACCTCAAGTGGCCCAAACCTGGGTAAACCACTGTGTTCACTTCTTAGCCCGGCTCGCGCGTACTCAACGAGATTAGGCCTTGAGGGCGGCGGGCAGTGAAACATCATGAAGCGAGATCCTTCATACACGCCCAAGAGTTCGAACCTAGTTTGGGTCCGCGGAACCCTAGACTGCGACAACCGCCTCCTAGGAATTAGCATGTTGATGAAAAAAATCGGTGGTAGCATTACCCTCCCTGAGGTATAAAATATGTGATCACTGCCTTGCAATGGAGTGTTCCAATGAGTAGAGGCCCAAGAGTTTACGCTTGAGGAGCTTCTGCAAGTCTATTTCCGCGCCTAACAACAAACGTGATTCTGCCACTAAGTCCAAATGATGGATCACTTCTAATGCAATGCTGATTTGAAGTTTAATATTGTCAATCCATCTGTCACTCCAACTTTGCAAATGCTTCGCGGTGGGCCGTAGCTTAGCATCGAGGGCGACATAAGGATTGCCCGGCAAGGGGATGGACTGCCATGCCCCAGCTACCATGTAGTGAAACTCCACTGCTTTAGTCCAAATGCCTCAAATCTGAACCTTTTGCTCGTGTCAAAATCTGAACTCAGGTCGAGAAGTAAAGGGCAGTGATCAGACACCGTCGTGCCCAGAACCGAGAGGAAGCAAGTCGGATGCAAATCTTCCCAAGAGGTAGTAGATTAAACATGATCAATCTTTTCCTTGGTAGGTTGTTCCCTCTCATTCGATCACGTCTATTTCCGATCATTCAGGTATTGAAACGTGCCATCATCCGTCATCCGTCGGTTCACCACATTGTTCCAATCTATTAAGCAAGGCTTTGAAACGTGCCATCATCCGTTGGTTCACCACATTGTTCTTCTTCTCTTCCTGGTTCACAAGCAGACTGAAGTCCCCAAGTGCTGTCCAGGAGCCCACATGACGATCCCTCACTTGCACTAGTTCCTCAAGAAAAGCCATCTTATCCACGTCTCGCTGGGGACATATACTCTTCTAATCCACCATGTTGGCCCTCCCACCAACTTGACTAGCGTCATGATGGTATTTTCGGTGGTGCGATGGTTGGACAGAGCCATACCAACGAGTCCCACACAAATAAGATGCCACCCCTTGTCCTAATAGTCGGTAGGTACATAAAGTTCTCAAATCTGCTTACATGGAACCAAAACGGAAGTTGTTACCAAGGATATTGTCCGTCACTGTCCAGGGAATCACGGTAGACTATTGCAATTATGAATTTGACCTATGTGGTGAGAGAAGAAAAAATCATTCTGAATATTATCTTGATCTTAAAGTTATGAGACAAGGGGAGTTTTTTTGTCTATTTGAGATTGCTTTTTTTAGAATCACCGGGGGGAGTTTCCCCACCTGAATATATTACTCAAAGTGGCCAAATTGCCAGAGTGGTAATCCAGTTTATAAGGGAAACCAGATCGAAACCCTTAACAAATTGACCCCGTTTATAAGGGAAACCGGGCCGAAAACCTTACAAGGCACGGCCTAGCTGGCAGTCATAAGACCATCACCATGAGAGACACAAGTAGATGTGGGGTGTCATCGAGAGATCACAATACCAGGACTTTGCAAACAGCCGAACGCATCGGCGGGCATACCGGCCCCATGGCACAACTCAGGAGCATCCACAATAATGAGTGTCATCCCAGACACGAACCTTGAACGGGGCTCCGCCACAGAAAAATGGAACGAATAGCAGTTTGAGATCATCTTGCGCCATCCTTGAGCAAAGATGAGTCGATACAACACCAAGAGCACCAAGCTCGCCGCAGCACAACGGAACCATGAGAGGGTCTTGAGCAACCATTACCAACCTGAGCTGCATGAGAACACCACCACCGTAGACGAAGAGCTCCAATCAACCGAGACCATCCATGATGCCTCAAGGCTATTGGCGCAGCCGAAAGGCAACGAGCGACCGAGTCCACACCCGGACGAAGAGCCACACCCAGTCGAGTCTACATCACAACAGCGGCACTGCCGACGAAGCCGAAGGGCATCAAGGAGCCGAGTCTACATCCGCTTCTCCGAGCACACCAGCGCAAGCCAGCCGTGCCACCACCACCATCCAACCCGCAGTGAGTAGCCACCACACAATCCACCAAGCTGATGCCTTCAAGAAGGAATGCGACGCGAAAAGTGCAGCCATCGGCCGTTCCGGACGAACCAGGAACATGGGTTTCCCCAGGAGCCTCGAAGGGGAAGTCACCATGACAGCGATGCCTCCAAGGAGGTAAGCGGCACCCGCATGCGTCGCCATCGCCGGCTCCGGCAGGAGCAGTGGCTTTCGCCCAAGTGACCAGACCACCTCCAAGGAGCACCGGTAGACTGCGAATCGCTGCTCCCTGCACCACCACAGAGCAAGGGTCACTGCAGCCCGCCGCCGCACGTGACCAAATCCGGTCCATGGCAGGCCAGATTCAGCCCCAATCCACCTCACCTCACCAGCCGCACACGACGGTGCTCCCCGCAGCGAGCTGGCAGCACGTTGGACTGTGCGCGCAGCTGCACACGGCAGCCACCGGGCCATAGGAACGCCACAGCACCTGCCCAGAGACAGATCGAAGCGCCCCGGGCCAGCACCTAAACGGTCCGGCCAGATCCGTCATCGGTTGCACCTCCAACAGCCAGGCGGAAGAGACATCCACCCGCATCTCGCCCACAGGACCGAGCCATCTCGTGGAGGTCACGACCATGGCAACCCGCGCATAGTAGGCCCCCCCCCACCCCCACCCCCGCGCGGATCTGGAGAAAGGAGCGGCAGAGGACGAAGCGCGTTCAGGCGCACGCAAATCCGGCGATGCCCGGGCGCAGCAAGAGAAGGCAGAGACCGCGTGGCTGCGCGTGCCCGTAGAGCAAGACGACGACGCAGGACACGGTCGGGATGGAGCTGAAGCGGCTGTAATTGGATCCGGAGGGAGAGCTGCGTGCGCCCGTTTCGAGCAGCGGGCCTTCGCCGCCGTCGGCGGCGGCGGCGGCGAGGTGTGGGTGGAGGAGAGTGGGCCGGCGGCTAGGTTTTGGGGGCGCCCCGGTGTCGCCCCTCAGAGCGACACGGGAGCGGGATCCTCCAATTCTGGACTTTCTGATAGGTCTATTTGAGATTGCTTTAACCACGCTCGCCGTGTGGTGTGTGGATCAAATATAAATTTGAGAGAATTCATCACTACTACATATGTACATCGTGCCATAGTATCGTTGGAATTACTTCACAGATCTTTTGAATCTTCAGATTGCCTGACCAGCTCGGTATATGAAGTGGTCTTTGTTGTATCGTGAGAATGCTATGCTTCGAAGCCCTGCGAGTTCATACATTCAAGCACCTTAATTAAAGAGAAAAAAGAACACTTTTAAAGCACCCACTCACCCTCTTGCCAAAAGGCAGCCTGCAGTTACCCAACCGACCAAGGGCGCAAAGCCACCGGCGACATCATGGCCTCCGGCTCCGATCCCGACGCGCGCTACGCCGAGCTCGCCTCCCTCTCCGGTGAGAAGCTCGTGGACCTCCTCCGCACCACCCACCGCAGGGCCGACTTCGAAGCGGTCGCGCGCGTTCTCAGAGCGCGGGATCGGAGGATCGCCAAGGCTGAGGCCGCGCTCTCCGCCATCGACTCTCTGCGGAAGAAGTACAATGCGCTCCTGGACGAGCACCATCGCTCGCGGGGCGAGGCCGAAGAGATGGCGCCCCTGTTGGGTGCCGCGGCCCTTGACCAGGTGCGTAGGGACGAGCCGCGCGTCGAGGAGTTGGACGATGTGCCGCTGAATCGGCGTTTGAAGCGGCCGAGGCAAGGCGAGACCAGTGTTGTGGAATCGGTGAAGAGGATTGGACAGGGGCAGAGCAAGCCGGTCGCTACTCCGGAGATTTCGAAGCAGGGGCCGGGAATTGTGGCACCGGAGATGTTGGGTGGAGGAGGAATGCCCCGGACACAGACACTGCCTCTTCTTTCCCCGGGGCTTCTTCACAGGAGTGTTCTACTACCAAAGGTTTCGCCCCAAAGTGGCCATGGCAGAGCCAAATTTGGCAAGAAAGAAGGCTCATCTCATGGTGTCCTAGCAAGGGAAGTTAGTGAAGTACGCAGGGGAAATGGTAAAATTATCCAAACATCAAGGGCGGAATCATCATCCACATGTGCTAGCAAGATATCTGGGACTGCAACGAAAGAGTGCCGATCCCTTTGTAGACAGAGACAGACTGAGGAATGGAGGTTAGCAAAGGGAGGACTTCCAATGGAGGAGACAAGAATGGCCGCATCTCATCCTTCTCTGGGCATTCGCAGCCTCTCTGGGGCAGAGCTTCGACGATATTTTCTCAAGCCAGAACGAACTGCCCCAGCTTCTTCTATAGAAAAGAAAACGCAAAATTTCTGCGATTTGACCAAGAGAGGAAATGGCTTGTCTAAGAAACTTCAGGGTGTGTCCTCGAAAAATAAACTGCTGGGTGGAGACTGAAGAGCATCCAAAACGCAAAACGTACAGAAAATACTAATGTAGATGGGTCTACACAAATGTTAGTCCAGAGTAAAGCCTATCCAAACTGATTGAAGGGGCGAGGTTCATTCTTTGTAGTTGAAATTAAGAAATTATAAACTGCTTATGTAGATGGGTTTACTATGTGTGTTTTGCTCCACAGCTGCTGCTTGAATCAATCTGGTGAATCGGTATTGGGCCGAGTAATTTGCACTCTAGGCCCTCTGGATCCATCATTGAACATATAACGACGATTCGAAGCATAGGATTCACAACAATATAACAACTTGAGGGGTTACTATATTATATTCGTACATCACTATAATGTTTGTGTCCCTAAGTACCATTATGCAAAATACAGTGATATCTTTAGATTTGAACATTATTACGCTCCAGGTATTCTAAATGTGTTCTTTTTCTAGGAATGCACATTTTAGTGTCAAAGCTATTCCTTGTGCTCCTGCATAGAATCGATTAGACATAATGATAAATCCTGAAGCTACTGCACTTTTTATTAAATACTACTCCTCTGTCCGAAATTAATTGCCACTCAAACGAATGTATCTAGGGGGTAACTGATAGCGCCACCTCAAATCGATTAAGATGGTGCTCTTTTGGCTCTATTGTGGTTTGAAGATGAGTTCAAGTTGGTAACTTCAAACTATAATATAATAGTTGGGACTTATCTTCTTAGATGCCTCCCTTTTGAACACTACTCAGTAATTTGGTTGATTATTCCATGTTCTCGTTTTATACCACAAAGCTTATATGTGAGTTGATTTTCATATTTTTCATCCCCAAATCAAGGTGGTAACTCTTTTAGGACACATAATCCAGAAGTTTTTTTTTAATTATATTGATGTAGACTGCTTCCGTTGGTTAGTAAAGATGCGATTGTACCTCATGTGGTATGGTGCTTAACTTGGTCTTTGATGGGGACGCACATGTTCAGGTATAATGACACTATCAACGGATAGTAAAAGCATCATAAGGCCAAGGACACCCAAGTCCCATTCTCTTTGGTGTCAGCTAACGATGACCTTTTTTCCAAGAAAGTGATAACCCCAGCCTCTACATCAAACAATGCACACAACTAATTTATTAAATAAAATAAGCCTAAGTCCCTGAGTACAAAAAGGTTTACAGCAAACACGACCATACCAGTCGAAAACAAGATTACATGGCTCATCACATATTTGTTTTTGGCACGCCAACCAGACTGGTAGAACAAACTTCTTGCAACCGTCTCTAGACGCCTGCATCCGAAGGTCAAAAGTCCCCACCGTCCACACGTTGCAGTGATGATCACGCCCCGCCATAAATGTCACCCATGCCAATGCCTATTTAGCGCCTAAAGCGCCGGTTAAGGGCGTTTTCGTATGCCATGCAAATTCACTAACTGGCGCACACCCCCTCCGAGCACAACGTGGCAAAATGGGCCAGCCCATTTAGGTTTTTTCCTAGTTTTCTGCACGGTTTTTCCAGGCGTTTTTTCTTCTAGTTTTTTCTAGTATGGATTTTACATTGTTTCTCTTTTATGTTTTATTTTTCATTTTTATTTTTAATTTATTTTCAAATACATGAACTTTTTCACAATATTGTTTTTGCAAATTTGTGCACTCTTTTAAGTTTACGATTTTTTTCAAATTTGTGAACTTTTATTCAAGTTATGTTTTCTTTTAAAATTAATGATTTTTTCCAAATTAGATTTTTATGCACTTTTAAAAAGTTTGTTAACTTTCCTGAATTTTCAAAGTAAAACTTATTTTCAAATCATTTTGTGACCTTCTTTACAAATTCCTGAAGTTTTCTTCATTTTTCTTAAATTTTTTTCAAATTATGAACTTTCTTGGGACAGTAAGGGCTACTGAGCTTGCCTGATGTTTTTTTTATTCCTGATTAGTTTTCACGAACTTTTTCAATAAACAAGGTTTTCTGTCAATATTTTTGATTTCAGTCTGCTTTCCATTAAATCTTTCTAAATCAAAAAAACATGAAATTGAAAAACATCATGAATTCAGAAAAATGTTTGCGAATTTTTAAAAAAAAATTGATTGAAAAAAATTGCGGAATCAAAAAATTATCACGAATTTCAAAACATTGTTCCCAAATTTCAACCAATGTTCATAGATTCAAAAATTGTTCATGAATTCAATAATTCTTCATGAATTTAAAAAATTATTCTCAATTTCTGAAAAATTGTTCATGAACAAGAATAATGTTTTTGATTTCCATAGTTGTTCGAATATTCGAAAATGTTCATGAATTTAAAAAATATTTGCGAACTTCAATTTTTCCTAAATTTCAAAAAATATTCGCCTACTCAAAAAAATTATGAATTGCAAAAATATTCCCAATGTTTTCTAAAAACTTGTCATTTTGAAATTTGTTCAGGACTTTCAAAACATTGTTCGTGAGTTTGGAGAAATTCACAAGATTCCCAAAAAACTAACAACTTATAAAAAAATGTCCTCGAATTTATCAATATATTCAAAACAATTCATGAATTGAAAAATTGTTTCGTGATTTAAAAAAACGAATTTTTAACAAAGAAATAGAAAAAGAGTGAATGGAAAAAGAAAAAAGGCTCCCGTGAGGTTCAGAAAACCCCAGAATGGGCTGTCCCATAGGACGAGGTGCCTGGGGTTATGTGATTGATCGCCGTGAGAGTTATATCTCGCATATAGCGACATGGAAGCAACTGTCTCGCGAAGAAATCCTCTCTCCTGTCGTTTCTCGGTGGGCCTGTTTTCTGTTTTTATTTTTTGAGCGCTTGATCGAGTTGTTCGTTGGTTTGGTCAGCTATTCCTCAGTTTTTTTGTTTTCTGTTTTATCTTTCAGTTTTTTGTTTGTTTATGATTTTATTTGGTTTTCTATATTTTTTTCATCATAGTTTTGCTATTTTCATGGTTTTCAATTATTTTTCTTTTCTTTTCTTTTTCTCCACTTTTATTAGCCTTTCTTTGTCTTTCTCGGCTTTAATGACTTTTTCTATTGTTTTATATTTTCTTTAGGTTCCTTCTGTTTTCTTAGTTTTCATGCATTTTTCTTTTGTTTCTTTCTTGATTTTCACTGTTTTTATTCTTTTGCACCGGTTTTCTTCGTCCTTTTTGTTTTTTTAGGTTTTCACTGTATTTTCTTTCTTCTTATAGAACACAAATATATTTGAATACACGTTTATCATTTTTCTAAATACATTTAACAATTAAACATTTTTCATGTACATGTTGACCATTTTTTCAAAGTCATGATTATTTTTTTAACATTTTTTGTATACCTTTTTAGAAGAACGGGGAGGCCCTCCCCAGTTTCATTACTCGAATGAAATCCCCACACACAAATTCCATACATCAGCTCACTGAGAGGAGCAGTTCAGAAAGTATAAAATAAAAGCAGGAAGAGCAACATTTTCTTAAACATTTATTGTATACATCAAAAACATTTTTTTATTCAAAAAATCAGGAAGTTCTGTGTGTGTGTGTTCTGTGTGTGTGTGTGTGTGTGTGTGTTTAGAAAAATTCAAATAGATGCTCATTATTATTAAAAAAAGTGTTATACTTTTCATTTCTACTTTCTTCATAAACATTGCACGTTTTTTTGTACATCATGAACATTTTTATATACAATTTTAACATTTCTAAAATACATAATTAACTTTTTGTGAATCTATATTTTTTATGTTTACTTTTTTCCATACAACATTTTACATTCTTCCTGTGCATCAGGATCATATTTATATACATATGTAACAGTTTTCGAATACATGATTAACATCTTTGAAATCATACTTTTGTTATGTCTACTTTTTATATAAACATTGCACATTTCTGGTATACATCTTTTATATACATATCTAACATTTTTCAAATACTACCCCTGTAGCAAAATATATGACGTATTGCAGTTCGACAGCTCAATTTGAACTGTAAAAAAAGCCATATATTTTGGTACGGAGGGAGTACATGATTAACATTTTTGATATATACCTTTTGATGTCTATTTGTTTGATACATATTGTACATTTTTCGTATACACGAGAAACATTTTGCTATACACGTTTAACATTTTTCAATTTTATCATGCGCCGAATAGAAGGTCTCTTGATCAGTTGCATAAGAAAAGAAGATGTGATCAGGCGTCGAAGGCCCAGGCAAACGTTGGGGGTTCTTCTTCCCCAATTCCTCTCCATCTTCCTCTGATTCTGTAGCCACCAAATTGCATCGAACCAGACTACCAGAGAACCAAATTGAGTCAGGAATCGACCGAGAGTGCTAACACGCTGGTCCTGCCACTCTGCCTCAACCCTCAATGATGAACTGCTTGGCATGAAGATCCAAGTGCAGTCATCTCACAAACTATTGTATCACCCAAGTTCATGGCAAACGTAATCCACGGACCACCTACAAGGCGTCACTCAGACTCCAACCGCATCATGGGAAAACCAATGATCAAATCAGAACTGACGAAAGCAGCTTATGCTTCTTGCCGCTTCGCCCGGAACGTCAGTCAGCATATATATAGAAGAAGAACTAAAGAACCAACGAAACGCAATACAACGGCAGCACGGCTACAAATAGCACACTCAACTCAACGGCAGCACGGCCACAACGTCCCTGAGCCCTCTCTAACTACAAGCATCCCAGCGAACTCAGCCGCAAATTCTTTCTTTCTCCCTCCCTGTCGCCATGCTCGAATAATGTGGCATCCCCATCCAGACGCCCACTCCTATATTATCACTAGTGCTACCTGGTGCGGTTCTCTTTGATCACCGCCGCTGCCCTACTCTTCAGTCGCCGCAACTCGACCACGACGACGCTGATGTTGTCCTTACTGCCGCGTGCGATGGCGAGCTCCACCAGCAGCGCTGCGGCGTCGGCCGCGGTGCTCCCGGGGACGGACTCCGGGTACTTGGAGGCCGCGCGCCCACTTAGGCAATTTCTCGCGATCTTGCAGGCAACGTCATTGGACACCACATCCCACAGGCCGTCGCTTGCTAGTATGAGGAACTCGTCTTTGTCCGTCCGGTCCATGACGGTAACTTCTGGTTCCGCTATCACATATGGTTTCAGGTAATAGTCTCCTGAGGTGGGCAGCCATAAGGAATTCAGAACAGTGCATAATTTGTGAGGTGTATATAAATCTATGCATAATCCTTGTCAAGTTGTAACTAGGCTACTGGCAGTTTTCTTACCAAAGCTACTGCCAGTGTTCATATTTTCAAAACAAATATAGCACTGTCAATCTCAGCTAGAAATATTTAACTTGTGCATATATGTCTGCCGACAAGAAATGTACAGATCAAGACGATACAGCATCGTACCGATTGACCTAGAAGTTGCGAGCACTCCCAGGATACGGTATCCATTCCAGTTAATGACCTTGCCACCAGCTGCTTCTACTCTTTCCATTTCGTCAGGTCGGTCTGGCTGTGTACCGTCAAAACAAGAGAAAGACGTCAACGTTCCCACACACCACTGTCCTACAAAGGTCGAATTGCAGAAGAAGCGAAATTGTTCAAAAGGAAGTTATCCCAGCAAAGAGAAATTCCCTAATGTCATGCATGGACAGGCAATAGACACGACTAACATACAGAACCACCAGCTTGCAGTGCAAAATGATGGATATGATGAGAAATGGTGCTTTTGTATAAAGTTACTACCACGGGGAGAGCATGTTCGACAAAAGTCAGGCGGATAACTAAAGGCAGAATCACACATCAACTATCTGCATCTGAGGTTTTGAAAACAAGATGTTCTAGTTGTGGGTATATCAAGCTATATCAAGTGTGACAGGAGACTTCCGCTCTTCAAGTATTATTGCCAGAGTACCAAACAAGACAAATTGTCTATCACCAACCATAAGCAGTTGAGTAGCATTGCATTGTGCTAGTACCTTGCCCCCGTTTAGATACAAATCTAAATAAAACTGATCAACGCAGCTACATATTTGTGTTTTTGTTGAGCAAGATAAGGCTTCACAAGCTCTGCTTGGGAAAAAATATTCCTATTGTTTTGAAGCAGCACCTTGAATCAACTATTTTCATTTATGAACAGATGCAAAATTATGTACAATCTCTGCATCCTGTATCATTACAGTAAAACCTTGCGCATCGTGTTGGTCCCCACAATGACTACGAAAACACATAGTTGACTAATGGCAATGCTTAAAGCAGCAGCCTGGCAACACTTTCATAAACGACCAGCATACTTGATATGACTTGACAGACCCGCATCTAAAGCAAATTATTTTCTCAATCTTAACAGTGTCCATAGTACATCACTTGCCAAGACACCCACCTCAACTTCGGTGAGCATTTCGCTCTCCATTACTGAATGGACTAAATAACTAACTGCCCATGCGTTGCAACAGGGGCATACATATTCTAGTGGTTCAACACCAATCGTGTCTGGCATAAATCTTATACCCATCACATTCTAGATTGTGGTATGATTTGATTTGATTTGATTTGAGTATGGGTAGGGGAAGACAAGGATTTTGTTGATTTTGGTAAGTTTTGATTTTGTTAAGGTTTGGTATGATTTGATTTGATTGAGTTAATGAAAGATATGGGAAGGGGGAGTTGGACGTACGTACAATCCTCAATTCCCCTTTAATAGTAGAGGTAAGTACTAGCATATAATAAGCTAGGCACACATTGTATCACGGCCTTCTGAGATGTTTAACCCAAGAGCCATGTACACGTCACTTTGCGGAGCATGCTATAGCACAAAAAAAATCAAAACGAAAGGCCACTAGACTTAAACATTAATCTTTAGCACCTAGTCTGTGTAGGAACAGATGGATGAGATTCGGCACTGGTTTAGACACATAGAACCCTAGGTGTGTCCATGGAGTCCAACCCGATCTTAACTACGTACACCCTACAAAAGTGCTAAGCACGCTACTGGTAAATGGGCTTGACAAATTTCTTAACTTCAATTGCAAGTGAGAAGCTACCAACTACTGTACATGTTGTTTCAGCCATGTTCTACCATTGAGTGGAAATATTGCCAGAAATACAGTGCTAAGCTAGTTCCCTTCTCCCCAGTTTAGCCAATCGATGGTCGTCTGAGCTGCCGTCCTACTGCAGAAGCAAGACATCATCCTTACACTAAACAGAGGAAGCCATCAGATCGAGCCGCTGTCTCTCACACAATTTTTTTATTATTATGTACGTACTTTTCTAAAGTAGAGCTAACGACCTAAATCATTATACTCCCTCCGTCCGGAAATACTTATCGTAGAAATGGATACAAATGGATGTATCTAGAACTAAAATACATCTAGATACATCAATTCCTCGGACAAGTATTTTCGGACGGAGGGAGTAACTTATAATTTCCATTCAGAAGCTACTTACCACAGATACCGTGTGTTCTCTCACGCATTTGTTGAGGTGTATACTCCCAACCAAACCATACAGACGTACGGCCAGAGGATCAAAAGAACGGCCAGCAAACCGACTTTGCGCCAACCAAATTCAACACACATTTGGCAACCAGGCAGAGAAGGTGCCTTAGCCCAATGGAGAAACCTCATATACAACCCGCAAAAAAAAAAGAGAAACCTCATATACGTGTAGTGCCGACACCTTTTCGGCACGATTAGCACCCACAACCTACCAGATATCACCGGAGTTTTTCCCTCGACGACCCGACCAGGGAGCTGGGCTCTGAGAGTTCTGGCGAACTCATACGTTTGCACACAACGCGACGGGGTGACGCGGTCTACTGGTCCCACTGACGCCCTCCCCGACCCAACTAGGCGACACGCCGGGGCAGAGCTACCCAACTAGGCGACACGCAGGAGGAGAGCGATGAGCGTCTACATCTGTACTGTGCTAAAAAAAAATACTACTATTCTAATTTGGACTCCAACCCATCATCGCCCATGGAACACACGAAACGTCCCCGTTTCGACGGAACCGGCTCCTCTACCGTGCCGCTGGGCACGGCAGAGTGCCGTGCCTTCTTACGCAAGAGCGTGCACATATGGGCCAGAAAGGCCTCCTAATGCATCACGCGGCAGCAAAGGTCAACAATTAACTATTTTCTTTTTTGCTAAAAAACTAATTAACTACGTACTTCCCAACTCTTAAGAAAACTATTTCCCTTGTCTAAAAAAAACTATTTCTCCTATGAAATACTAATTTACTGTTATTGTCTCAAAAGACTAATTACCTACTCCCTCCGTTCCTAAATATAAGTCTTTTTTAAACATTTCAATATGAACTACATACGAAGCAAAATAAGTGAATCTATACTCTAAAATATGTCTATATATATCCGTATATAGTTCATATTAAAATCTTGAAAAGACTAATATATAGAAACGGATGGAGTATTAATTAATACATATGAGCAACATTCTAAAATGGAAATGAACTCATACTAAAAAAATGATTTTATTGGTATTGGTATCGTTCCGTTTCATTTTTTTTCTTTTAGCCAACATGTTCAAGCAGACATGTGTTAAAGTTTCTAATATATATACATATATATGTACATACATATATATATATACAGACATGTGATAAAGTTTCTATTTTTATTTGTTATTGTTTTATCAGCTTTATTGGCACGTTTATATTTTTGGTGGATTTTTTTTGTTTTTTTCATGCTACTTGCGGCAGAGAGGGCGAGGGCCTCCGCCAGCTGCGGCTGGTAGTCCGCCTCCGCCTTGCGTCGCTCCTCCTCAATGGAGGTCTGCATGGCTGCCGCAAACACCGCCTGGTAGGCAGCCTCCTCCTCCTGCTTGACGACTGGGGGCGGCGGGGGTTGGTGTCGTGGTGTTGGATGCTGCGGCGCCGTTGCTCCTCCGGTATCTGATGCTGCTCCGACATGAGTAGCTCCCGCCGCCTGTGCATCTCCACCGCATGTGCCCGCTGCGACCGCGGCACCGAGATCCGATGCGGATCCAGATGACAGTCGTGCGGTACGGTCACATCCAGTTACGACAGCAGCTGCCTGTACTGGCAGTGCCATCGCGCCTGGTGCACCAGAATGTGCAGCCGTTGCCTGGCAGGGCGGGCAGGCGCTGGCGACGACGGAGTAGGAACTGTCAGGGGTGAGCTTCCCCTTGTTCTTGCCGGGGCCGCCGAAGAAGCCCATGGGTAGGGTTTGCTATGTC